>NC_046158.1:69546677-69556085 GCF_011064425.1 Rattus rattus
TTTCAAGAATTTGATTTCACACCTATAAACATTCTATATTGAAGTGAAAAATAATGTTTGTTATGAATACAGAAGTAAAATTAGAAACTTTACAAAATCCTTTGTTTTAGATTTGGGAAGGCCTCACAGAAAATGAAATGTAAGTGCTGTCATAGGATATGAAACATAAATAACAAATTTAAATTAAATGATGAAATTAATTTGAAATTTTAGAATCTTTTAAATGTTATTCTTATAAATTTAGAAGTCACAGTACTGACAAAAACTAGAATCACTCAAAACTATCATGAACTCTCTACTTTTTCTAGACAAATATTGTTCCATCTATATTCTTTCTGCCAGTATCTATCTTTGATTCTGCATCCTGCCAATACTGTATTCATTGGGAACATATCTTAACATTCACAACTTTCCTAAGAGCATCTTTCACATCCTTGTTTCTGAGGCTGTAGATTAAAGGGTTCAGCATGGGAATCACTACAGTGTAGAACACTGTGGCAACTTTGTCAGCATCCCCACTGTTGTCTGAAGTGGAAGAACAATAAATGGAAAGGATTGTCCCATGGAAAACAATGATGACTGTGAGGTGGGAGGCACAGGTGGAAAAGGCTTTGCGCCTCCCCTCTACAGAGCGCATCCTCAGGATGGTGATGAGGATAAACAAGTAGGGAGGTGAAGACAACACGCAATACTAAAGCTCTCATTGAAGGTAGCACAACAAACAACAGCACTTTATTAATAGTGACATCCGAGCAAGCAAGACCCAAGAGAGAGGCAGATCAGAAGAAGTGGTTGATTGATTTGACTTAAACGATGGGATCTCAAGGGCTAACACAAATGAACCAGAGAACACACTGATGGCCAAGTAGCAAGCCAGACACTAGTAAGGATACGTAGATCTGAGGACATGATGACAGTATATAGTAGTGGGTTACAGATGGCTGTTAAAGCGGTCATAGGCCATCACAGCTAGCAGGAAGACTTCAGTGACCACACATGTGCAAAACAGGTAGAATTGGACCATACATGCCAGGAATGATATGGCTTTGTCCTTATTGAAGATGTTAGCCAACATTTTAGGCACAATGATGGAGGAGTAGCAAAAATCCACAAAGGAAAGAT
Source organism: Rattus rattus (assembly GCF_011064425.1). Lineage (NCBI taxonomy): Eukaryota > Metazoa > Chordata > Mammalia > Rodentia > Muridae > Rattus > Rattus rattus. The sequence continues at coordinate 69,547,800 of NC_046158.1, forward strand.
GGCTGAGAAAAAAGTACATGGGGGTATGAAGTTGAGAGCTAAAATGAATCAGTGTAGTCATTCCCAGGTTGGCCAGGACAGTGACTCCATAAATGAGAAGTACAATTGAGGAGAGAAAACCACTCAACTCAGGAACATCTGAAAATCCCAGGAGGATGAACTGTGCTACCGTGCTACAGTTTTCCTCAACCATCTGCCCCATTTAAGTGTTGCTTGAGAAGAGAACTACATTAGTCTTTATTTTATGGTTTACAATTTAGCTTAAACACTTGTAAGATGGTTGGGTGCAGTACATATCTGTAAATATAAAAAACGTCTTTTGGTGAAATTTAGCATTACTAAAACTTCAATAATAGAAGTGGTTATAACCCACGGTTGAACTCAGAAATCACACCAGAATTCAAATCTGTGGATTGTATTTAAAAGTTCAATTGATTTTGTCAGAATTGCAAACATGGAGTTAAATTACACAGAAGCAGCATAAAGTACTTTTTATTTAGTTACTTCACTTATCTCTAAATTGAAAAATATATTTACTCTGACTTCTCATCTCTGAATATTGTAAATATTAGGCCTTTGGGAAATGCCTTACAAGTTCGAAGGTGATCTCCACTGAGACTCGAGAGAAACTTATATAACTGATGTGATGAGTTATTTGCTCCTCTAATGGGTTTTAAGATGGAAACAGGGTTAATTTCTACATTATAGTGTACCCCTGTGAAATAATTTCACTGACATAGAGGAATTTTAATTCAGCCACATGTTTGTTCTGGCAAAGTATCATATACAAAGACCTTCTACATATGTATGATCCAGTTTGAAATCATGCAGAGCACACACCTTTAGCCCCTCAGTGTGGAATACAGATATACCTTCAGTACATACATTTAATCTCAAACAGTGCAGGGCAGTTTCATTGGTAGAATGAAGCGACCTTGTTTGAGTGTCATGTCTAACCGAGGGGCAGAAAAAGTGAAGAATCAGAGAAAAATTTGACATAGGTAATCAAAAATAAAACATGCCCAACTCTCAAGAAAATAGACAAGAGAGGGAGGTTACTTAAGAGACTACTGGACAGAGAGATAAGAGAGAGAAAGAGAGAGAGGGAGGGAGAGAGAGAGAGAGAGAGAGAGAGAGAGAGAGAGAGAGAGAGAGATTGACAACACACAATGAGGGAGTAAAATAATCATATAAACTTGGAATATAACATATTCAGCAATAAGCCTCTGAAAGGTCAATTAGTTCAGGAAAATAAAAGTTATATATACATAGTGATTCAATTTATTTTGAATTTAATTCCAGCCATGGTTTAAAGAATAAAAATTCTTGATGCTTTAAAAACAAATATGTTGTTTTGAACTTCTTGGGAAAACCAATCAAAGATATAGAAAAAGTGTCATTACAATAATTGGCTACTGATAAGTGTTAATATTTAAAGTTGTAAAAATGTATAAATCAAGTGGAAAATGAAGGGTGATTAGAAAAATTGTGGAATAGATATGAAAATATATATCACTTAATTTTCTCAATTTGTATGATCAATGGACAAAATACAAGAGAATAAGTAGAAGTTAAAAACTTGTTGGATATAGGGTAAATATTATACACAAACAATATACTTTCCTTTTACTTTTAAACAAATAATCTTATTCACATTATGATTTGACCAGTAACATGAGAATGATGAAAAATATCTTTCACATTGGCCCCCAAGTACTGCCTTTTTTTTATTTAGCAAGGTATGTGATAAGTAGGATATTCATGACAATCTGAGGACACTTCCTTTTGTTCACATGGTTTCCATTTTCTAGCTGTTGCAAATAGAGTGGCAATAATCATTACTGAGCAAGTCTCTAATCAGAAGATACTATGCAAGCTGGCAGGGTATTGAAGCAGAAACAGTCCTATCCAACTTTGATGACTATGAATGACATTGACAAGAACAGCAAGATATCCTGCAGGTGTAATAGTGCTATTCATGTTTTGGTAGTAATGAACACATGCTTAACTGAACTTAAGACCTGTCCAACAGGAGAGAAACCATGCTTGGTACTAGAAGCCTAGGTAATTACCTTATTCATTGATTTGAACAAGACTTAAGGGAATGGAAAGCATTAAGTGGACGAAAGGGAAGGGTGAGTTGATGTAATGATATTACAACTGAAGAAAAGGATATTAATGTATATGCATTATATGCAATATTAAGCAAATGAAAATAATGTTTCTCTACTTCTTAAAATATTACTAGACATACAATGGTATCTTCTTTGTATTACATAATCCAAGATTTACTGAACCATTATGACATTTTTACATTCTACATTACATCTCTACTAAATTCAAACTTTTTACCAATATTATTAAAATTGTTGATGTATAAACTATGATACAATAAATAAATGTATACTCTAATAATAAAATTGTTCAGTTTGGAAATCCAAGTAACTTTTTATTGCAAATGTTATCATGTTCTCAAAACTAACTCATAATGCTTTCTCTATCAGAATTAGCTCCATTCACTTTACTGTACATCTTTGTATCATCTTCTATATCCAAATCCATCTATGAGATACCTTTTCAAGTTTTGTTATGTGTATATTTGTAGACCATATCATAAAAATATGTTCCTTACTATTTTCTTATTTGAATAGCAAACTTCCGATCTGACTTTCAGGTTTTCCTCTCAAACCAGTAACTATCCAATGTCTTTTCATAGATTAAATAATAACACTTCCTGTTATGATTATTCATAACCATGAAGGAAATATATTATCCTGTATGCATTTTCATGACAAGTTATCTACTAATGCGTACTCTAGGAGCAAGGCACAAACACAAAATAGGAATAGTGTATTGTTCAGTAGTTTCCTTTACAAACTTTTCTTTTTGAGCTCAATCACATTATCCCATAGAGGAAATAATTCAAAATTTGAGCTCTCAGAAACTATCATTTCAGTCTATTCTACTGAAAACAATGTAGTTAAGCATATCCAAACAACTCACCAATGAAACAAACAGTACATACATCCCTCTGCTCCTAAAGATGTCACTCTACACAATACCACAGTCTTTATGTGTCAGTGTGTACTCCTAAATCTTATAAACCTGTTTCTGAAAACAAGCACCAGTCTCTGTGGGACATCAATGGAACTGCAAGAAAATACCCCTCTTGAGATTCAATTATTAACATAATAAGATACAAAATGGGAATATTCATCAGTGTGATTCATTGTATTTTAATGTAACTTAATTAAATTGAAGTGTCTCGATGAATAATGTATCTTTAAACTAAGCTTTATCTCTGCGTAATATGTAACTAGATCACATAAGACGTGCTTGCCTTTATTTCAATAGTGCACCAGAGACACACTGAAGAGTAAAGTCACCCTAGAGTTTCCCCCAAAAATCAGAGAGAAGTGACAGTGAATACAAGGTGTCCTTTTTTGTTTTTTTAATTGGACTTTTTATTTATATTTCAAATGTTATTACCTTTCCCAGTTTCCCAATCATGAGCCCCCTATCCCATCCCCATCCCCTTCTTCTATAAGGGTGTTCCCCTCCCCATCTACCCCCCCACACCACCTTGCACATTCCCCTTCACTGGGGGTCCAACTTTGGCAGGACCAAGGGCTTTTCCTTCCAGTGGTACCGAACAAGGCTATCCACTGCTACATAAGCAGCTGAAGCCATGGCTCAGTCCATGGGTAGTGGTTTAGACCCTGGGAGTCCTGGTTGGTTGGCATTGTTGGTTTTATGGGGTTACAACCCCCTTCATCTCTTTCAATCCGTTCTCTAATTCCTCCAACTGGGGTCCCGTTCTTAAATCAAACGTTTGCTGCTAGCATTCGCCTCTGTATTTGACATGTTCTGGCTGTGTCTCTCAGGAGACATCTATCTGGTTCCTGTCAGCATGAACTTCTTAGTTTCATCAATCTTATCTAGTTTTGTTGGCTGTATATATATGGGCCACATGTCGGGCAGTCCGTTCCTTCAGACTCTGCTCCAAACTTTGCCTCCATTTCCCCTCCTATGAATATTTTTGATCCGCCTTTTAAGAAGGAGTGAAGCATGCACACTTTGGTAATCCTTCTTTAGCTTCATTTGGTCTGTGGATTGTATCTCGGTAATTCAAGCTTTTAGGCTAACGTCCACTTATGAGTGAGTGCATACCATGTGTGTTTTTCTGAGATTGAGTTACGTCACTTAGGATGATATTGGATGATATTTTCTAGTTTGATGCATTTGCCTATGAATTTCATGAAGTCATATTTTTGTAATAGCTGAGTAGTACTCCATTATGTAGATGCACCACATTTTCTGTATCCAATCCTCTGTCGAAAGGCATCTGAGTCCTTTCCAGCTTCTGGCTATTATAAATAAGGCTGCTATGAACATAGTGGAGCATGTCTTTGTCGTATGTTGGAGCATCTTTTGGGTATATGCCAAGGGTAGTAGAGCTGCGTCCTCAGGTAGTGCAGTGTCCAATTTTGTGAGGAAGTACCTGACTGATTTCCAGAGTGGTTTTAACAATTTCAATCCCACTAACAATGGAGAAGTGTTCCTCTTTCCCTACATCCTTGCCAGCATTATTGTCTCCTGAGTTTTTGACCTTAGCCATTCTGACTGGTGTGAGGTGGAAATTCAGGGATGTTTTGATTTCCATTTCCCAGATGAACGAGGATGTTGAGGATTTCTTTAGGTATTTCTCAACCATTCTATATTCCTCAGCTGAGAATGCTTTGTTTAGCTCTGTACCTCATTTTTTAATAGGGTTATTTGGCTCTCTGGAGTCTAACTTCTTGAATTCTTTGAATATTTTGGATATCAGCCCTCTATCAGATGTAATATTGGTAAAAGTCTTTTCCCAATCTGTGGGTTGCTGTTTTGTCCTAATGACAGTGCCTGTCTTATAGAAGCTATGCAGGTTTATGAGGTCCCATTTGTCGATTCTTGATCTTAGAGCATAAGCCATTGGTGTTTTGTTCAGGAAAATTTCCCCAAGGCCCATGTGATAGAAACTCTTCCCCCACTTTTTCGTCTATTAGATTGAGTGTATCTAGTTTGATGTGGAGGTCTTTGATCCACTTGGACTTAAGCTTTGTACAGGGCAATAAGAATGGGTTGATTTGCATTATTCTACATGCTGATCTCCAGTTGAATCAAAAAACATTTGTTGAAAATGCTATCTTTTTTTATTGATGGTTTTAGCTCTTTTGTAAAAGATCAAGTGACCATAGGTGTGTAGGTTTATTTCTGAGTCTTCATTAGATTCCACTGATCTACTTGTCTGTCTCTGTACCAATACTATACAGTTTTTATGACTATTGCTCTATAATACTGCTTGAGAATAAGGATGGTGATTCCCCCCAGAAGTTCTTTTGTTGTTGAGTATATATTTCACTATCCTGGGTTTTTTGTTATTCCAAATGAATTTGCAAATTGTTCTTTCCAACTCTATGAAGAATTGAGATGGAGTTTTGAGGGAAATTACAGTGAATCTGTAGACTGCTTTTGGCACAATGGCCATTTTTACTATATTATTCCTGCCAATCCATGTGCATGGGAGGTCTATCCACCTTCTGAAATCTTCTTCCTTTTTTTTTCCTCAAAGACTTGAAGTTTTTGTCATACAGATCTTTCACTTGCTTGGTTAGAATTAGACTTAGGTATTTTACATTATTTGGGACTATTATGAAGGGTGTCATTTCGCTAATTTCTTTCTCAGCTTGTTTATCCTTTGAGTAGAGAAATTCTACTGATTTGTTTGAATGTAGGTGACCTTTTATTTGGAGCATAGATATTTAGGATTGAGAGTTCATCTTGGTTGATTTTTTCTTTGATGAATTCAAAGTTTCCTTCTTTATCTTTTTTGATATTTTTTGGTTGAAAGTCGATTTTATCCAATATTAGAATGGCTACTCCAGCTTATTTCTTTGGACCATTTCCTTGGAAAGTAAATGCTGGGTCGGTCCTCTTTACATATCCAGTCTGTTAGTCATGACTTTTTATTGGGGGAATTGAGTCCATAGATGTTAAAAGATCTTAAGGAATAGTTATTGTTGCTTACTGTTATATTTGTTGTTAGAGTCCAAATTCTGTTTGTGTGCCTTTTTTCTTTTAGTGTCGTTGCAAGGAGATTACTTTCTTGATTTTTCTAGAGTGTAATTTTCCTCCTTGTCTTGCAGTTTTCCATCTATTATCCTTTGTGGGGCTGGATTTGGAGAAAAATATTGTGTAAATTTGATTTTGGCATGGAATATCTTGGTTTCTCCATCTATATTAATTGAGAGTTTTGCTGGACATAGTAGCCTGGGCTGGTATTTGTGTTCTCCTAGGGTCTATATGACATCTGCCCAGCATCTTCTGGTTTTCATAGTTTCAGGTGTGAAGTCTAGTGTAATTCTGATAGGTATGGCATTACATGTTACTTGGTCTTTTTCCCTTACTGCTTTTAAAAATTCTTCTTTGTTTTGTGCATTTGGTGTTCTGAATTTTATGTCACAGGAGGAATTTGTTTTCTGGTCCCATCTATTTGGAGTTCTATAGGCCTCTTATATGTTTATGAGCATTTCTTTCTTTAGGTTAGGGAAATTTTCTTCTATAATTTTGTTGAAGATATTTACTGGCCCTTTAAGTTTTGAGTTCTCCCTCTCTTCTATATCTATTATCCTTACGTTTGATCTTCTCCTTGTGTCCTGGATTTCCTGGATGTTTCGCAGTAGGAACTTTTTGCATTTTACATTATCTTTGATGGTTGTGTAGATGTTTTCTGTGGTAACTTCTGCCCCTGAGATTCCCTCTTCTATCTCTTTTATTCTGTTTGTGATGCTTAACTCTATGACTCGTGATTTCTTCTGTAGATTTTCTGTCTCCAGGGCTGTCTCTCTTTGTGCTTCCTTTATTCTTTCTTTTTCGATTTTAAAATCCTGGATGTTTTTGTCCATTTCCTTCACCTGTTTGATTGTGTTTTCCTTTAATTCTTTAAGGAATTCTTTCAGGGATTTTTGTGTTTCCTCTTAAGGGTTTGTATTTTTTTTTTTGAATTCTTTAAGGGATTTATTTATGTCCTTTTAAAAGTCCTCCATCATCATCATAAAATGTGATTTTAAATCCAAATCTTTCTTTTCCAGTGTGTTTTGATATCCAGTATTTGCTTTGGTGTGGAAAATAGGCTGTGATGATTCCAAGGAGTCTTGGTTTGTATTGCTTAGTTTCCTATGCTTGCCTCTTGCCACCAGTCTGTGTCTGTTGTTGGCATGCCTTGCTGACTCTGAAAGTGGCATGGCCCTCCTGTAGGCCTGTGTGACAGCATTGCTGTAGATCTGTTTCCTTTCAGCTAGATCTGTGAACAGGAACCTCGGCTTTTTGGTGTGTAGGCACTCCCGGCGACTGGCTTTAAGCTCCCAGAGCAGGCAGAAACCTGAAGGATCCTGCCCCTGACTGCTTCTAGGTCCCTGTGCCCAGGGGCACAGATGGTGCTAGACAATTTCCTCTTGGGTTAGGAATGTGGGCAGAAAGTTTTTGTCGTATCTAAGTTCTCAGGAGTGTCTGTATTTCTGAGGGTCCAGCTTTCTCCCAGATGGGATTTGGGTACAGGGAGCTGTAACCAGTTCAGTTCAGTTCAGTTCATGGTGCAGCCAGAATCCAGCGGGTTTCTGCTGCTGACTGCTCCTATCTTCCAGTATCCAGAGGCACTTTGCAGATTCTTCTTGGGCTGGGAATGTGGGAAGAAGTGGGCAGAAGTGGGCAGAAGTGGCTGTCTGTCCTGAGGTCTCAGGATTGTTTGCACTTCGGGATTTCAGCTCTCTCCCCACCTAGGATTTGGGTACAGGGAGCTGTGGGATAGGTTCAATTCCAGGAGTCCTTCTTTTTTTTTTTTTTTTTTGGGTTGCGATTTTTATTCACATTGCTCTGATCTTAATTCCTGACCATTGACTCCGATTGTTTTAATGGTCTCCATCGTTAGAGGAGCAATCAGTTCACCCTCATCCCAAAAGTGAAAAATGGAAAAGACTCATCCAGTTGATCAAGGTCAAGGTTCCAGGCTCTGTCTTTGCCACAGCCCAGGGGATCCCATATGCAAATCATCAGAAAAGCAGCCATGGGAAGTTACATCAACTTTTTACTGTGTTTCTGCATTTTATTTCTAATGGAAATTATGGACGAGATTGCAAAAGAAACAAGCAAATAGCTTTACTAGATATTCCATAGTGGTAGATACTCTTAACTTAGACAGTGATAGCTCACTAAACTCTCTAGCTTCATGGTCCATCTTTATTTTTTTTT